>NC_053026.1:188367950-188396407 GCF_003073215.2 Triticum urartu | reverse complement strand
AGACTCTCAAAATAATATAAGTGAAGCATGATAGTTCATCTATTTCTACAAAATAAAACCACCGCCGTGCTCTAAAAAGATATAAGTGAAGCACTAGAGCAACAACAAACTACTCCGGAAGATATAAGTGAAGATCAATGAGTAGTCGAATAATTATGCAACTACGTGAAGACTCTCTCTCATTTAATAATTTCAGATCTTTATAATTTATTCAAACAGCAAGCAAAGCAAAATAAAATGACATCTAAGAATAGCAAACATCATGTGAAGAAGCAAAAACTTAGGATCAACCGATACTAACCGATAGTTGTTGAAGAAGAAAGGTGGGATGACAACCGGGGCATCCCCAAGCTTAGACGCTTGAGACTTCTTGAAATATTATCTTGGGGTGCCTTGGGCATCCCCAAGCTTGAGCTTTTGTGTCTCCTTAATTCCTCTCATATCACGGCCTCCATAAATCTCAAAAGCTTCATCCACACAAAACTCAACAAGGACTCGTGAGATAAGTTAGTATAAACCATTGCCAAAACCTTATCATACTCTACTGTAGCAAATCACTAAAATTATTATTCAACATTTCATACTAAATGCCTCTGAATATTTAATAGTCCTATCCTCAAATAGAATCATTAAAGAAGCAAACATATGCAAACAATGCAAACATAACAACAATCTGCCTAAACAGGATAGTCTGTAAAGAATACTGCAACATCCATACTTCCCTAGCTCCAAAAATTATGAAAGAAAATTCCCACTGTAGTAAATTTATCACAGATTAATATGCAAAAGGTTTCAACATTTTATCACAGTCTGACTTTTCTAGGGAATTATTTCAACAACAGTAAACTTTCTGTTTTCAAACAGCGACATGTGGACTTCTAAAATAGGTATAGTAAAGGCTATCAATGCCACTTTTATTGAAATAAAAGATGAAAAATATTGTTCTAAATAACAAAGAAAATCCTAAATCCTAACAAAATAAATTGATGCTCCAAGCAAAACACATATCATGTGGTGAATAAAAACATAGCTCTAAGTAAAGTTACCGATGAATGAAGGCGAAAGAGGGGATGCCTTCCGGGGCATCCCCAAGCTTAGGCTCTTGGTTGTCCTTGAATATTACCTTGGGGTTCCTTGGGAATCCCCAAGCTTAGGCTCTTACCACTTCTTGTTCCATAGTCCATCGAATCTTTACCCAAAACTTGAAAACTTCACAACAGAAAACTCGTAAGCTCCGTTAGCGAAAGAAAACAAAACACTACTTCAAGCTACTGTAATGAACTCATTCTTTATTTATTGGTGTTAAAACTACTGTATTCCAACTTCTCTATGGTTTATAAACTATTTTACTAGCCATAGATTCATCAAAATAAGTAAACAACACATGAAAACAGAATCTGTCAAAAACAGAACAGTCTGTAGTAATCTGGATCAGTCGTATACTTCTGGAACTCATAAAATTCTCAAATCAATTTATGGACCTGAGGAATTTATCTATTAATCATCTTCAGAAATAATTAACTAAATAGCACTTTCCAAATAAAATGGCAGCAATTCTCGTGAGCGCTAAAGTTTCTGTTTTTTACAGCATGATCAACAAGACTTTCCCCAAGTCTTCCCAAAGGTTCTACTTGGCACAAACACTAATTAAAAGCATAAAACCACATCTAAACAGAGGCTAGATGAATTATTTATTACTAAACAGGAACAAAAAGCAAGGAATAAAAATAAAGTTGGGTTGCCTCCCAACAAGCGCTATCGTTTAACGCCCCTAGCTAGGCATGATGATTTCAATGATGCTCACATAAAAGATAAGAATTGAAACATAAAGAGAGCATCATGAAGAATATGACTAGCAAATTTAAGTCTAACATACTTCCTATGCATAGGGATTTTGTGAGCAAACAACTTGTGCGAACAAGAATCAACTTGCATAGGAAAGCAAAACAAGCATGACTTCAAAACTTTAAGTACATAAAGAGGAAACTTGATATTATTGCAATTCCTACAAGCATATGTTCCTCCCTCATAATAATTTTCAGTAGCATCATGAATGAATTCAACAATATAACCAGCACCTAAAGCATTCTTTTCATGATCTACAAGCATGCAAAATTTACTACTCTCCACATAAGCAAAATTGTTCTCATGAATAGTAGTGGGAGCAAACTCAAAAAATAACTATCATGTGATTGAAAATTAAGACCAAGATGACAAGTTTCATGGTTATCATTATTCTTTAAAGCATACGTGTCATCACAATAATCATCATAGATAGGAGGCATGCTTTCATCATAATAAATTTGCTCATCAAAACTTGGGGGACAAAAAATATCATCTTCATCAAACATAGCTTCCCCAAGCTTGTGGCTTTGCATATCATTAGCATCATGGATATTCAAGGAATTCATACTAACAACATTGCAATCATGCTCATCATTCAAATATTTAGTGCCAAACATTTTATAGATTTCTTCTTCTAGCACTTGAGCACAATTATCCTTTCCATCATACTCACGAAAGATATTAAAAAGGTGAAGCGTATGAGACAAACTCAATTCCATTTTTTATAGTTTTCTTTTTATAAACTAAACTAGTGATAAAACAAGAAACTAAAAGACTCGATTGCAAGATCTAAAGATATACCTTCAAGCGCTAACCTCCCCGGCAACGGCGCCAGAAAAGAGCTTGATGTCTACTACACAACCTTCTTCTTGTAGACGTTGTTGGGCCTCCAAGTGCAGAGGTTTGTAGGACAGTAGAAAATTTCCCTCAAGTGGATGACCTAAGGTTTATCAATCCGTGGGAGGCGTAGGATGAAGATGGTCTCTCTCAAGCAACCCTGCAACCAAATAACAACGAGTCTCTTGTGTCCCCAACACACCCAATACAATGATAAATTGTATAGGTGCACTAGTTCGGCGAAGAGATGGTGATACAAGTGGTATATGTGTAGTAGATAATAGTTTTTGTAATCTGAAAATATAAAAACAGCAAGGTATCAAGTTATAAAAGTGAGCGTAAACGGTATTGCAATGCATGGAAATAAGGCCTAGGGTTCATACTTTCGCTAGTGCATGTTCCCTCAACAATACTAACATAATTGGATCACATAACTATCCCTCAAAATGCAACAAAGAGTCACTCCAAAGTCACTAATAGCGGAGAACGAACGGAGAGATTATGGTAGGGTATGAACCACCTCAAAGTTATTCTTTCCAATCAATCCGTTGGGCTATTCCTATAAGTGTCACAAACAGCCCTAGAGTTCGTACTAGAATAACACCTTAAGACACAAATCAACCAAAACCCTAATGTCACCTAGATACTTCAATGTCACCTCAAGTATCCGTGGGTATGATTATACGATATGCGCCACACGATCTCAGATTCATCTATTCAACCAACACATAGGACCTCAAAGAGTGCCCAAAAGTTTCTACCGAAGAATCACGACGAAAACATGTGCCAACCCCTATGCATAGGTTCATGGGAGGAACCCGCAAATTGATCACCAAAACATACATCAAGTGAATCACGTGATATCCCATTGTCACCACAGATATCCACGGCAAGACATACATCAAGTGTTCTCAAATCTTTAAAGACTCAATCGATAAGATAACTTCAAAGGGGAAACTCAATTCATTACAAGAGAGTAGAGGGGGAAGAAACATCATAGGATCCAATATAATAGCAAAGCTCGCGATACATCAAGATCGTATCACCTCAAGAACAGAGAGAGAGAGAGAGAGATCAAACACATAGCTACTGGTACATACCCTCAGCCCCGAGGGAGAACTACTCCCTCCTCGTCATGGAGAGCACCGGGATGATGAAGATGGCCACCGGAGAGGGATTCCCCCTCCGGCAGGGTGCCGGAACGGGTCTAGATTGGCTTTCGGTGGCTACGGAGGCTTCTGGCGGTGGAACTCCCGATCTATTGTGCTCCCGGATGTTTTTAGGGTATATGGAGATATATAGGCGGAAGAAGTACGTCAGGGGGGCCACGAGGGGCCCATGAGGGTGGAGGGCGCGCCCAGGGGGTGGGCGCGCCCCCTGCCTCGTGACCTCCTCGCAGATCCCGACGTGCACTCCAAGTCTTCTGGGCTTCTTTCCTTCCAAAAATGAGTTCCGTGAAGTTTCAGGTCAATTGGACTCCGTTTGATTTTCCTTTTCTTTGAAACCCAAAACAGGGTAAAAACAGAAACTGGCACTGGGCTCTGGGTTAATAGGTTAGTCCCAAAAATGATATAAAAGTGTATAATAAAGCCCATAAACATTCAAAACAGTAGATAATATAGCATGGAGCAATCAAAAATTATAGATACGTTGGAGACGTATTGAGTGCAGTTATATGACTAGGGGGGTGAATAGGCGATTTTTATGAAAGTCTTCAAAACGTGGAAGTTATGAAGACAAGCGATAGAAATAAACCTATTACCATGCAGCGGAAGGTAGACTACACTAGACAAGCCATAGTCAAGTATTCAATGAAGTGAAAGCACAATGACTTAATAGCAGCAATGTAGTAAGGATCAGGTAGGAAGATATTATGAAGCCATACAGAACATGCAGTCACTCAGTGAAGACAAAAGATAGTGCAAACATACAATGACTTCACAAGGAGCAACAACAAGTAAAGGGAAGGGAAGATGAAATCAGTGACTCGTTGAAGACAACGATTTGTTGGACCAGTTCCAGTTGCTGTGACAACTGTACATCTGGTTGGGGCGGCTAGGTATTTAAACCTTAGGACACACAGTCCCGGACACCCAGTCCTGAACACGCAGCTCAGGACACCCAGTCCTCACCGTATTCCCCTTGAGCTAAGGTCAGACAGACCTGGCCCAATCACTCTGGTAAGTCTTCAAGGTAGACTCCCAAACCTTCACATACTTCGTTCACCGCAATCCACAATGTCTCTTGGATGCTCAGAACGCGACGCCTAACCGGCTGGAGGATGCACAGTCCTCAAGTGTAATAAGTCTACAGATCACACAGACAAGAAGACTTAAGTGATGCCCAATTCTCTCTGGCTCTGGGTGGTTAGGGCTTTATCCTCGCAAGGAATTCTCTCTCAAAGGCTTCGGGGTGGGTTGCTCTCAAACGACAAAAGCCGTACTCTCAATCTGAGCAGCCAACCGTTTATGGTTGTGGGGGTGGGCTATTTATAGCCACTTGGCAACCCGACCTGATTTGTCCGAAATGACCTGGGTCACTAAGGAACTGACATGTGTTCCAACGGTCAGATTTTCAAACTCACACGGCTTTAACTTGGGCTACAAGCAAAGCTTGACTGTCCGACTCTGGAAAAGATCGCTCTCATAAGTCCTTCACTCGAAGACATAGGTTTTGGTTAAGGCATCACTTCAGTCCATTCTGACTGTTCTCAAAGAGAGAGATCATTAAGTACGGTGGTTCCTATGACTCAACAAGAAGAAAGAGAACTACGAAAGATCTAAGTCTTCGAGCTCCATAGGCTTCATGTGGTGTCTTCTCTTGTCATAGTCTTCAATGTGAATATCTTCATATACCACCTTTGACTTCAATGTCTTCATACATTTTTAGGGGTCATCTCTGGTAGGAAAACCGAATCAATGAGGGACTTCTACCTGTGTTATCCTGCAATTCTCACAAACACATTAGTCCCTCAACTAGGTTTGTCGTCAATACTCCAAAACCAACTAGGGGTGGCACTAGATGCACTTACAATCTCCCCCTTTTTGGTGATTGATGACAAACTAGTTGAAGTTTTCAACGGGGAATATAATCTGTGAAATTGTAAAGGATAAGGAATTGTCTTCATAAGTTGCAAGGGCTCCCCCTGAAGATGTGCATATAAGTAATTTGCTTTTGGAATGCAAATGCACATGGCAGGTTGTACTTGTGGAGATCCACTTCAACTTATGATGACAATCCACTATGCATGTGAAAGTATATGAAGATAATGACATGCATAATGGAAAATGGACGTCTGCAGAATGATCTAAGTGCGGAATTTATCGTCGCACATGCGGAATTTATCATCGCAAACAAGTGGCAGATAAGTAGCAGACGACCATCGAGTTTAAGTGTTACAACTCAAAGAACCAAATGTAGCAAAACGAGAGTTGTAAGCACGAAGCAAAATATAAAGCACCCGCCCATATGGACCCGCTTGAAGACTATCAACCTCATATGCTTCTCCCCCTTTTGTCAGTAAGGACCAAAAAGGTTTGAAGACATAGAGCATCTACTCGTTCCCATGAGGAGTAGGTGAAGCAGCAGGGTCGTTGGTGGTGTTTGGCGGTGCTGAAGAGCTTGGAGCAGAGTCGAAGCGTGCTGAAGGAGGTGGCGGTGAAGTAGCATCGTCTTCATCCTCGATCACTCTGGCAGTCACAGTTGCAGCAGAGGAAGAGAACTCAGAGTCTTCAAGGGATGGAGTTCGTCGCAGCACTGCCCTTCGAGGAGGTGTGGAGTCAAACTTGAATCGCTCAGTGAAGCCATCCTCTTGAAGATCATCTTCAGAACACATCAGCGTTAGCCCTTTCCATGTGCGGCGAGAGGTTTCATGAGAGAATAAAGCAATCTTGGTGGCAAGATTGCGAATGCGATTAACATCCACCAAGAGGCTTTTCATCTGACGCTTCAGCCAGTCATGATGCCTATCCTGTTTCTGATGAAGAGCCACAAGAAGCTCTCGGTTGTTGAGAACACGAGTGCGCTTCTTGGGTCTTGGAGCAGTTGTACTATTAGTGGCTTCAGTGGAAGCAGGTGTGGTGCACGTGTAGTGCCAGCCAAAGGATACACCCGAGTGATGCTTCAAACTCCTTTCAATTTCCTGAGAGAAACTCTGATGCTCTGCATTCTGAAGACTTAGAGGTTCTTTGGCAGGCTCAAGATAGATGGCTTCAATAGACATATCCACATCAGGCAGAAAAATCCGATGACTGCGAGCAGATGGCTGATATGAGATAGCGGAGTGAAGTTTGATCAGCCGCATTACCCATGGGGCGTAGAACTTCAAGCCAAACAGATCAGAGCCTGATGCAGCAAGTTGGCGAATGAAGAGTCCTGTGCATTGAAGCATTTTCCATGAAGAATATAGAAGACCAAAGTCTTCATTGCACCCTCAAGCTTGGCATGTGGAGAGTGCCCTTTGATGGGCCAGAGAGTTCGCCTGATGATGTGATAAATGGTTCTTGGCAGATACTCAAGGTCTTCAACGAAGAACTCCGTGGGATAAGCAGCATCTTGGGGCAATGGCTTCATCATGCTGAGCATCTGACTCATATCAGGTTCAGGCTTCTGAAAGATGCTCTCAATAGCTTCACTATGAAGCTGACAGCCATGCTCGTAGAGATCGCCAGGAGTGGGCAAAACCAGTGAGCTCAATGATGTCAAAGGCATTGGCTTCATGATGAACGTTTCCTGTCATCCACTCGAGGACCCAAGTCTTCGGATCTCTGCTATATCCACGGATGTGAAGTGTGGCATAGAATTGCAGCAGCAACTCTTCATTCCAGTGCTCTTGGTCAGTAACGAACAGCAGCAGTCCAACTTCCTTGAAGCAATCCAGAGCTTCTTCCGGACAGGGAAGACCAGCTATAGCTTCAATGTCAAGGCGCTTCTGTGGGAAGATGCGACCCTGGTTGTAAAGAATACATGAGTAATAGCTTCGCTGCGGATAGCTCCAGAACCGATCAAATGATATCCTTTCCCTTGAGTAGGGGTCCTGAGTTATTGAAGAATGTGTTGTCTGCTCTGAATCCATTGATATTGAAGGAGCCAGGTGCCTGGATGCAGGGACCTGGGAACCTTTGGCAATCTTGGGATTGGCTTCTACCTGAGGCCTGTGCTCAACAATGATAGCCGAAACTGGGGACCGGCAGCAGCCTCAGGAACAGAAGTGTCGGGATCAGTGGGCTTCGCTGTCTTCTGATGCTTTTTGTTGGGGAGGGCTTCCAATTAGCTTCATTGGTGTGGGGCAGTCAAGATTTTCAATCACGTTCTCTTGAGAACTGCTAGAGAGAGATGATGCGGGGAGTGGCAGCTTGTGGGACTTCTTCTTCCGGCTGATGCAGCCGGAATTGTCTTCAGTAGAGACTTGAGGCCTTGGACCTTTGCGAAGCCTGCGCAACGCAGGCGACGCCTGTGTAGTTGGAGTTGGCTGGGCCTCAAAGTCTTCTTCCTCTTGTGGGCGATCAGCCCATGAAGCATCCTGAGCGATTGGCGTCAGAGGACGACCAATGCTGATGAGTTCGCTGTTCTCGAGCTGAGGAAGGACTGCACCATCTTCTACATGGTCATGTTGACCAATGTCTTCAGCAGCGATGGGATCAGCTGCTGGAAAGTCTTCAGCTTCATGAGCCTCTGTGAAAGCAGGCTCATGGATTGTCAGTTGGCGTTCAGCGTCAGGACGAACCATGGAAATGGGTTCAACTATCAAAGGCTCTGTGGGAGCAGCCCGATCTTTCTTGGTCTTCCTCTTCTTCTTGGAGGGGGCAATAGGAGAGGCTTCAGGATGTTTCCTCTTCCTGGCTTCAGCCTCAGCAGTCCTCGTCTTCTTGAGCTCTGAAGCGGTTGACCGGCTTTTTGGCTTCGAGCCAGTCATTCTAGTTGGGAAGACAATGGGATCTGCTTCCTGCCTTGGTGCGTCAGGTTCAGCCGTAGCGGGCTTCTTCATCTTCTTTGCTGCCATCCTGGGGTCGATGCCAGGACGCCCAAGGGCCTTGCGCTTCTCAGCCTCATTGTAGGCTTGCACACATCTGTCAGCCAGAACCTTCATGCGCTCACGCGAACCCTGAGCTTCTGCACGTTTCTTGAGAAAGGCTTCCTTGAGCTCGTGCAGCATAATCTTGAAGTTCTTCACCTCTTGCACGCTGAGCTTGGCCATATGCTTCTTGAACTGAGCCTTTTCATAGTCAATCTTTTGCTTCAGTTCAACAATGCGCTGGGCGATAGCTAACTCTGAAGCAATGGCGCCATGGAAGGCGACACTGAGGCCAATGGGTAGTTGCAGATCTTCGAAGCTGATGTTTGGCGTGTCAAACCATTCATCAATGAAGTTGTGGATGATTGTTACATCAAAGAGAGGCAGATCATTGAAGATTTCTGCTTCTTCTTTGCTCTTGATGAGTTGCTCAAGAGCGTCATCTGCAAGATCTTCATCACTTGACAGATCAATGGCATCATTGCGCAGAATGGCAGCAGCTGTTAGCTCTTGGCCGGTGTGTGGCAGAGGCATCTTGACCTTCTGGGGCTTGGAGATGCGTGACAAATCTTCAGACTGCACACTGTCTTCAGGAGGTGCAGTTGCCAGTGGCTTCGCCGTGAGAGTTTTGGAGCAGAGGCAGGCTTTGAAGCTTTTGGCTGCTTCTTTGGCTTCGGTGCTGCAGGCGCTTCATCTGATTCAGCGTCAGCTGCAGGCTCATTCACTGCAGTCCCTTGAACCAAGATATGGGTGATGAGGCCTTCAAGGTTGTAGAAAGGACCGACGACATTGGGTTCTGCATCTCGTGTGCCATCAGCCCTTGGAGCTGAGGGACCAGGGTTGAAGTCTAGTCCCAATGTCTTCTTGTTTTGCTTCGCTGAGTTCTGGGCAAACTGGAAGTTGCGCTTGAACAGAATGTCGTCACGACACCATAGTAGTGACGATGGGTGTGCATCAACAGGCTGTGGCCCACGGACCATGCAGGGATAGAAGCCTTGTTCAATGGCTTCATCTCTGGACCTGGGTTGAAGATTCTTGTATAGGATGTCTCCCCACGGTCTCTTGATGGCATTTTTCTCAGCATATTCCTGGGTTACAAATCGGTATTTGAACCATTGTTCTGCCCAATATCTTCGAATCCATTGGATTCGGGTCTTGCGCTGATTGTAATCCTCTTCAGGATCTGTCTTGTACAGTTCTGAGAGGTCATCTGGCAGATCTCTAGATGTTTCTCCACGACGCTTTCTGCCACCCTTCCTTGCTGATTTCTCTGAAGCCATGAACTTTAAACTGAAAGGCTTCAACACGTTCAAAGGCTTCAAAGATTTTCGCTTGCTGGACAAACAGGAACTTGCTTCGGGAGAATTTATATGATGCTGTAAGAATTCTGCAAATGAATGCAGACTATGAGAACCAAGGGATTCTCCCACGGACATGTACCTGTGACAGCATTAAGGTGCGAGGGAAGGGGAAGAGGTCATATGCATTCTCAGAAGATTTTGAATATAAATCAGTTTAGAAGACATTGACCTCATCGTGCGAAGACATTCACTCATAGATAAGGAGTTGGTTCCAGATTTGTACGAATCCAGAGATCAGTACAAGTGAGGAATCTAACTACTTTGTGAAGCATAAGTGAATATACTAGGCATGTTATGAGATGCAGTATGAGAGAGATCTAACTTGTGTGAATAGAAACTGCTTGTGGTAGAAAGTGACAAAGCCATAGGATCAACGGTGCCGTAAAAAGGAAGTTTTATTTACCACACTAAGAACTGCTAGACGGAGTGGAAGATGAGGCCGAGCAGTTCGATCTTCCGTGCCCTAACTTGGCGACGGAGGACACCTACGGCGACGGCGGAGAGGACGATGTCCGCGGTCGGCGTGAAGACGGCGTCGGAGAGGTTGCGGCAGCGAAGCGCTTCGTCGCCGGCGTCGTCGAGGGCTAGCGGTGGCGCTAGGGTTCGTGCGAGAGTGGAAGAAGAGATAATGACCGCCGTGAAGTGTGTATTTATAGGTACAGGGGCGGCACTGCGTTATTACACAGGTGCCCCTGGCGATTCGCATCTGAGGAACACGTGGCCATCATGCAGAATTTTGGGGTTTGTTCCACGTCCCACGCACGCCTGGATTGTCGGGTGGTCGTTCCTACTTCTCCGGGTTTCATGTGGAGGAATGAGCATTGAAAGTGGACTTAAGGTTTGTCTTTGTATCTTCTGCTGACAAGGACGCAGAGAAGACATTCGACAGTTTCAATAGAATGCATATGATTTGGAGAGATAGAGTTTGAGATAGATAGCATAGAGAGGTTAGGGTCCGATCACATTCACTTAGTTCAAAAGATTCAACAAGAAGACATAGCTATAAGTGAATGCTGTAGAGGACAGAACACTAGATATATATATATATATAATCAACATAGTGAAGATAATCATGAAGACATGTTGAGATTGAAGAATAGCAAGGTAACGCCATGAGTGAAACACTTCAAAATAGAACATTTGGTGGTGGCGTTACCCACCGTATAGGAAGTATTAGACCCAGACACGGCGCACAATTATCGTGGCGCTCCGAAGTCAAATTCCACATTAATGTATTCACACTTAGAATGTATGTCTTCATTGATTGAAGATATACTTTACTTCGTGTGTTGCACATCTAAGTCATCAATATGCATAAGGGTTAGGATGTGTGCCTGATCACAGGACATTTGAGGATTCCAGGATATTTAGCTCACACCGTAACTTGCAAAATCTCTTCTCATCCAAGGGCTTGGTGAAGATATCTGCCAATTGCTCTTCAGTGTTGACGTGTATGATATCAATATCTTCCTTCACAACATGATCTCTGAGAAAGTGATGACGAATTTCAATGTGCTTTGTCTTCGAGTGCTGAACTGGGTTGTTGGCAATCTTGATGGCTTTCGTTGTCGCAGTAGAGTGGCACTTGCTTCAGATGAATGCCATAGTCCTTGAGTGTTTGCTTCATCCACAGAAGCTGAGCGCAGCAAGATCCAGCAGCAATGTATTCAGATTCAGCAGTGGAGAGAGATACACAGTTCTGCTTCTTTGAAGACCAACATACAAGTGATCGTCCCAGAAAGTGACATGTGCCTGATGTAGACTTGCGATCAACTTTGTCACCAGCATAATCAGCATCCGAGAATCCAACCAGATCAAACTCTGAGCCCTTTGGATACCATAATCCTAGAGTTGGGGTGTGAGCCAAATATCGAAGAATTCGCTTCACAGCTAAGTGATGCGACTCCTTTGGTGCCGCTTGAAATCGAGCACACATGCAAACACTAAGCATAATATCTGGCCTAGATGCACATAGATAAAGTAAAGAACCAATCATGGAGCGGTATACCTTTTGATCGAACTCTTTACCATTGTCGTCAGGACCCAGATGATGCTTGGCTGGCATTGGCGTCGTGAAGCCTTTGCAGTCTTGCATACCGAACTTCTTCAGGCAATCTTTGAGATACTTCTCTTGAGATATGAAGATGCCATTGCGTTGCTGTCGTATTTGAAGACCGAGAAAGAACTTCAGCTCTCCCATCATAGACATTTGATATTGCTCTTGCATCATATATCCAAACTCTTCACTGTACTTCTGATTGGTGCAGCCGAAGATAATGTCATCCACATATATTTGGCACACAAACAGTTCACCATCATATGTCTTCGTGAAGAGAGTGGGGTCGAGAGAACCAGGTATGAAGCCTTTGCTCTTCAGGAAGTATTTGAGTGTGTCATACCAGGCCCGAGGGGCTTGTTTGAGGCCATACAGTGCCTTGTTGAGCTTGTATACCATGTCAGGATGTTTTGGATCTTCAAAGCCAGGAGGTTGTGCAACATACACTTCTTCTTCAATCTTGCCATTGAGGAAGGCGCTCTTCACATCCATTTGATAAAGAAGTATGTTGTGATGATTTGCATAGGCCAGCAGTATGCGTATGGCTTCAAGTCTAGCCACAGGAGCAAATGTTTCATCGAAGTCAATGCCTTCCACTTGAGTATATCCTTGAGCAACGAGACGAGCTTTGTTTCTGACAACTTGACCATGCTCATCTTGCTTGTTGCGCAGTATATCCATTTGGTGCCTATTATGTTGTGCTTCCGAGGATCAGGACGCTTGACCAGTTCCCATACATTATTCAGCTCAAACTGTTGAAGCTCGTCTTGCATAGCTTGAATCCATTCAGGTTCCATGAAGGCTTCTTCAACTTTCTTGGGTTCTGTTATTGAGACGAATGCGAAGTGCCCACAGAAATTTGCTAGCTGAGTTGCCCTTGAACGAGTGAGTGGACCGGGTGCATTGATGCTATCAATTATTCTTTCAATCTGCACTTCATTGGCAACGCGAGGATGTACAGGGCGAAGATTTTGCTCTTGCTGATCATTGTCGTTGTTAGAAGGAATGTCTTCAGGCTGAGCATTGTCTTCATGTTGATCAGGTGCTGAGATGATAAGTTCTTCTTCAGGATGAGCTTCAGAAGGTATAATTTCTCCAGTTCCCATTAGCTTGATTGATTCACTGGATGGAACTTCATCTAGCACATTTGGCAGTTGCTCTCTTTGTGAACCGTTGGTCTCATCGAACCGCACATCCACTGTTTCAACCACTTTGTAATGAAAGAGATTGAAGACTCTGTAGGAGTGCGAATCCTTTCCATATCCAAGCATAAAACCCTCATGTGCTTTTGGTGCAAACTTTGAGGTGTGATGTGGGTCCTTGATCCAGCACCTGGCGCCAAATACTCTGAAGTAACTGACATTTGGCTTCTTGCCAGTAAGGAGCTCATAAGATGTCTTGTTCAGAAGCTTGTGAAGATAAACACGATTGATTGTATGGCATGCAGTATCAATGGCTTCAGGCCAGAATTTTCTTGGAGTCTTGTATTCATCTAGCATCGTTCTGGCCATCTCAATGAGTGTTCTGTTCTTGCGTTCGACGACCCCATTCTGCTGTGGCGTGTACGGGGCTGAGAATTCATGTGTGATGCCCAAGGTATCAAGATATGTATCAAGGCCAGTGTTCTTGAATTCAGTGCCATTGTCACTTCTGATATGCTTTATCTTGGCGCCATAGTTGTTCATTGCTCGATTGGCGAAGCGTCTGAAGACATCCTGCACTTCAGTCTTGTAAAGGATTATGTGCACCCAAGTATATCTAGAATAATCATCAACAATGACAAAGCCATAGAGACAAGCAGTAGTAGTAAGAGTTGAGTAATGAGTGGGACCGAAAAGATCCATGTGAAGCAGTTCGAAGGGTCGAGTAGTGGTCATGATTGTCTTCGAGGGATGTTTGGCCCTCGTCATCTTTCCTGCCTCACAGGCACCGCATAAGTGATCTTTCTTGAACTTGACGCCCTCGATGCCTATGACATGCTTCTTCTTTGCCAGGGTGTGGAGGTTCCTCATGCCAGCATGCCCAAGCCTCCGATGCCAGAGCCAGCATTCTGAAGCTTTTGCTAGAAGACATACGGCAAGCTGTGGTCCTGCTGAGAAATCTACCACGTACAAATCATCTTTTCGATACCCTTCAAATACTAGAGACTTGTCAGATTCCATTAGAACAAGGCAACGATATTTTCCAAATATTACGATCATGTTTAAATCGCAAAGCATTGAGACAGACATTAAGTTGAAGCCAAGGGATTCAACAAGCATGACTTTATCCATGTGTTGATCCCTTGAGATTGCAACTCTACCTAGACCCAATACCTTACTTTTACCAGTGTCAGCAAATGTGATGTGGCTCTTGTCGGATGGACGTAAGGTTGAGTCCATAAGAAGGCTTCTTTTGCCAGTCATGTGATTTGTACACCCACTATCAATAATCCATTCTGAAGACGCTGGTGTCGTACCCTACAGTGCAGTTAGGGGGATAGGCTTCACGAAGAGCATTGTGAAGCAAAAACATTTGACGAACCAGTGGGTTATGAAAGCTTAGATCCAGATTAGGACTAATAGGGAGAGTAGCAAGCGATTCAGGAACGAAGTACATAGTAAGACCATTCGGGCATTTGATCTTGCGCCCTACAAGATGTTTAAGGTCCCCAGCAATAGCGTCAGACGATTTTGGTTTTCTGCTGGAGACCTTTCCCTGCAAAAGAGAGTTAAGCTTTCTTAGCCACCCACATCTTCAAGGGTGGCTTAGAAGCAATAAGTCTAAGTGCAGCATCTGAGAACTTTGGCTTTGGAGCCCTAGCAAACAGTCTTGCAGGCGGACAATAGTACTCATAAGAATAAGCAGAATAGTTCTTGGTCTTATGAACATGGCGGTTTGATGAACCGCTCTCATATTCATATGCCTGAGTATGGTTTCCCTGCAAAACATTTGCGTTAGTGCGACTCAGGTGAGTCCTCTGTCTGTATGAAGCCTTTGGACCGTATGAAGCCTTTGGTCTGAGGTTTGTCTTCTTCACGTGAGGTGTCATGATGACATTCACAGGAAGATTCTCCAGACACCTTTTCGGAACCCAGATCTTCTTCATAGGCGGTCCATTCCTGCAGTTAGTACCAATGTACCTGGCAAACACTTCACCATTCTGATTCTTAAACAGTTTATAGTTTGCATCAAGGGATTCATCAATGATAATGGGGTTAGCACAAGTGAAGCCAGATAGATTGGATGGATCTGCTGAAGGTTCCTTTGCAGCAACCCACGTGGTTTTGGGGTACTGCTCAGGTTTCCAGTAAGAGCCATCAGCATTCATTTTCCTTACGAACCCAACACCCTCTTTCCTCGGGTTTCGGTTCAGAATCTGCTTTTTGAGGACATCACATAGTGTCTGATGCCCTTTAAGACTTTTGTACATCCCTGTTTCAAGCAATGTCTTCAACCTAGCATTCTCATCAGCAATAGCAGTGGTATCCTCAGCAGAGGGGTTAGTTACCACATCAACAGTTGAAGATATTGCAACAGTAGTAGCAGTAGAACATTCAGCAACAGAAGTAGCATTATCACGCTCAATGCATTTAAGACATGGTGGTTCAAATCCTTCCTGAGCGGAACTGATCTGTTTGGCGCGAAGTGACTCGTTTTCCTTTTGAAGATCTTCATGAGCCGCTCTCAATTTCTCAAGATCTTGCTTCCTTTGAAGATAATCATAGGAAAGCTTTTCATGAGTTGTTGAGAGAGTTTCATGACGACTTTCAAGTTCCTCATACTTAACGTGAAGATTTTTTATGTCTTCAATTAAGGATTCAGATCGAGTCATTTCAGCACCTAATAGATCATCGCTTCTGTCTAACAGTTTTTGAATATGTTCCATAGCTTTCTGTTGTTCAGTTGCAATTTTAGCAAGTGTTTTGTAGCTGGGTTTTGAACCACAATCAGAGTCATCGTCACTAGATGTTTGATAGTGAGTAGTGCGTGTGTTTACCTTGGCACCGCGTGCCATGAAGCAGTAGGTAGAAGCGGAGTAGTCCTTGTCATTTGCGTCGGTGTCGGTGATGAAGTCATTGTCTTCAGTGTTGAAGATGGACTTGGCAACGTATGTTGTAGCCAGACTTGCGACGCCTGAATCGGACTCCTCCTCAGACTCTACCTCCGCCTCCTCAGAAGCGGACTCCTCCTCCGAATCCATTTCCTTGCCAACAAACGCACGTGCCTTGCCAGATGAGCTCTTCTTGTGTGATGAAGACTTTGAGGAAGACTTGGAAGAAGACTTTGAGTATTTCTTCTTCTTCTTGTCGTTAGAGTCATATTCCTTGCTCTTCTTCTTCTTTTTGTTCTCATTGTCCCACTGTGGACACTCAGAGATGAAGTGGCCAGGTTTCTTGCACTTGTGACATGTTTTCTTCTTGTAGTCGTGAGTAGAAGCTTCATCATTCCTTGAGCTTGATCGGGAAGACTTTCTGAAACCTTTCTTCTTGGTGAATTTTTGGAACTTCTTCACAAGCATAGCAAGTTCCCTTCCAATGTCTTCAGGATCATCCGAACTGCTGTCAGATTCTTCTTCATATGAGGAGACAACTTTTGCCTTCAAGGCACGAGTTCGCTCATAGTTTGGACCGTAGATATCTCTTTTCTCAGAAAGCTGAAACTCATGTGTGTTGAGCCTCTCAAGTATGCCAGACGGATCGAGTGTCTTGAAATCAGGACGTTCTTGAATCATCAGGGCTAGGGTGTCAAACGAACTATCAAGTGATCTCAGTAGTGTCTTGACGACTTCATGTTTGGTGATTTCAGTAGCGCCGAGGGCTTGAAGCTCATTTGTGATGTCAGTGAGTCGGTCAAATGTGAGCTGGACATTCTCATTGTCATTTCGCTTGAAGCGGTTGAAGAGGTTGCGAAGGACACTGATTCTCTGATCTCTCTGGGTTGAGATGCCTTCATTGACCTTGGAGAGCCAGTCCCAGACCAGCTTAGATGTTTTCAAAGCACTCACACGGCCATACTGTCCTTTGGTCAGATGACCACAGATGATATTCTTGGCAGTAGAGTCCAGTTGAACGAATTTCTTGACATCAGCAGCAGTGACACCTTCTCCAGCCTTGGGAACGCCGTTCTTCGACGACATACCATAGGTCGACGTCAATGGCTTCAAGATGCATGCGCATCTTATTCTTCCAGTAGGGATATTCAGTTCCATCGAAGACGGGGCACGCAGCGGAGACTTTAATTATCCCTACAGTCGACATAGCTAAAACTCCAGGTGGTTAAACCGAATCACACAGAACAAGGGAGCACCTTGCTCTGATACCAATTGAAAGTGCGTTATATCGACTAGGGGGGTGAATAGGCGATTTTTATGAAAGTCTTCAAAACGTGGAAGTTATGAAGACAAACGATAGAAATAAACCTATTACCCTGCAGCGGAAGGTAGACTACACTAGGCAAGCCATAGTCAAGTATTCAATAGAGTGAAAGCACAATGACTAATAGCAGCAATGTAGTAAGGATCGGTAGGAAGATATTGTGAAGCCACACAGAACACGCAGTCACTCAGTGAAGACAAAAGATAGTGCGAACATACAATGACTTCACAAGGAGTAACAGTAAGTAAAGGGAAGGGAAGATGAAACCAGTGACTCGCTGAAGACAATGATTTGTTGGACCAGTTCCAGTTGCTGTGACAACTGTACGTCTGGTTAGGGCGGCTAGGTATTTAAACCTTAGGACACACAGTCCCGGACACCCAGTCCTGAACACGCAGCTTAGGACACCCAGTCCTCACCATATTCCCCTTGAGCTAAGGTCACACAGACCTCGCCCAATCACTCTAGTAAGTCTTCAAGGTAGACTCCCAAACCTTCACAGACTTCGCTCACCGGCAATCCACAATGTCTCTTGGATGCTCAGAACACGACGCCTAACTGGCTGGAGGATGCACAGTCCTCAAGTGTAATAAGTCTTCAGATCACACAGACAAGAAGACTTAAGTGATGCCCAATTCTCTTTGGCTCTGGGTGGTTAGGGCTTTATCCTCGCAAGGAATTCTCTCTCAAAGGCTTCGAGGTGGGTTGCTCTCAAACGACAAAAGCCGTATTCTCAATCTGAGCAGCCAACCGTTTATGGTTGTAGGGGGTGGGCTATTTATAGCCACTTGGCAACCTGACCTGATTTGTCCGAAATGACCCTGGGTCACTAAGGAACTAACACATGTTCCAACGGTCAGATTTCAAACTCACACGACAACTTTACTTGGGCTGCAAGCAAAGCTGACTTGTCCGACTCTGGACAAGATTCGCTCTCATAGTCTTCACTCGAAGACATAGGTTTTGGTTAGGCATCACTTCAGTCATTCTGACTGGTTCTGTTGGACCCCCTTAACAGTACGGTGGTTCCTATGACTCAACACAAAAGAAAAAGTACGAAAGATCTAAGTCTTCGAGCTCCATAGGATTCATGTGGTGTCTTCTCTTGTCATAGTCTTCAACGTGAATATCTTCATATACCACCTTTGACTTCAATGTCTTCATACATTTTTAGGGGTCATCTCTGGTAGCAAAACCGAATCAATGAGGGACTTCTACCTGTGTTATCCTGCAATTCTCACAAACACATTAGTCCCTCAACTAGGTTTGTTGTCAATACTCCAAAACCAACTAGGGGTGGCACTAGATGGCACTTACAGATCTCCTTGCGGATGGAACCCGAATAGGCGATAAACCTGGACTAGAGACTTGTTGGTTAGTCAGGTCGAGGCCGACTCCCTCGCCAGGCTTCCGCTTGAAGGTTGCCGAGATACATGACGTGTACATGGTGGTAAGTGGCGAGAGCGTGTGTGAAGAAGTACACCCCTGCAGGGTTATCATTATCTATTTGAATAGCCGGATTCCTCAGATATAGAAACTTGGACCCCTTGCATATTTCATAGTTAAGTGAAAGCGGATACTCTAAAATGTGCAAGATAAGTGTGAGTGCTATGGATGGCGTTCTCGCAGGGAGACGGGAGCGGATCCATAGTGGTGTATTGCTATGGTGAATTTGTGGACTCGTGTGCGCCACCTCAAAAGAGTTACTTGCAGTCGTAGTTCAGGTTAGCCACCGAGTCAAAGCTGGCTTGCTGCAGTTAACTCCACCACCCCTTTCTTGATACCGATGCATATGTAGATTAGTTCTGATGTAAGTCTTTCTGGGTACATTTGTACTCACATTTGCTTATTTTATGTTTTGCAGAGAGACTTCAGTCTCGCTAGTAGTTCCGCTTGGACTTCGACGTTTAGCTTGTTACCTCAGCTATGATCTTGTACCCTTGGGAGGGTCTTGTAGATAGTCAGGCTTCTGAGCCTTCTTCATTTGTAGTTGTCTGTACTCAGACAAGTTAAGCTTCCGCATGTGCTTGTTTGCTTGTATGCTCTGAATGTTGGGTCATGAGACCCATGTTTGTAATAATCTCGCTCCTCAGAGCCTAATGAATAAATACTTTGAGTCGTAGAGTCTTGTTGTGATGCCATGTTGTATTGCACATATTGAGCATATTGTGTGTATGATTGAAATAATTGGTATGTGTGGGATTCGACAACCTAGTTGTTTATCCTTGGTAGCCTCTCTTATGGGGAAATGTAGTCTTGTGCTTCCATGAGCCATAGTAGTCCGCTACAGCCCGGTTCACCGGAGTCCTGCTAGCCCAGCACTACTGCTCCGGAACACTTGACTGGCCGGCATGTGATTCACTTCGTTCCTGTGTCTGTCCCTTCGGGGAAATGTCACACGGTGACATCTGGAGTCCTGCCTAGCCTTCTACAGCCCGGGTTCCCGAAGTCCTGTTAGCCCGGTGCTACAGCCCGGATTCGCGGCTGCTGACCGACATGCTCGATGTTGATTCATGTATGCCTGGCCCCATAAGTTAGTGCCACTTTGGGTTCACGACTAGTCATGTCGGCCCGGGTTCTCTATCATATGGATGGTAGCGACACTATCATATACGTGAGCCAAAAGGCGCAAACGGTCCCGGGCCATGGTAAGGCGACACCTGTGGGAATACCGTGTGTGAGGCCGCAAAGTGATATGAGGTGTTACAGGCTAGATCGGTGTGACTTGGAATCGGGGTCCTGACAGCTTTGGTATCAGAGCCTGACTGCCTGTAGGATTACCAAGCCAAGCTGGTCGAAGTTGAGTCTAGAAATGCTTTAGTTATATAAGGGAATTGATTGTGGAAGGGAACGTAAGGCTCTTTTTACTCCTTTACCTTATGCCCTTCTGATCTGAGTCAACCTCTTCTTTTCTACGGGGTTAAGAACTAGGCTTCTCTTCTATCTCTCAGGATGACGTGTTACTAAACCGTAGTTGCCTAGGATTGTTGAGTTCAAGCCTCAGTTCAGTTCCTACTACTTCCATATGTTCATAGCTGGCCTCAGAACCTTGATATTGTGATGTTGAGTGGTTATGCCACCATTTTGCAGGATGTCTCAAATCATTTTGAGCATTTACAGCCGTTATGCTGTCCGAGTCATCCCAGGTTTCTAAATAGTCTGATGCATTTGCAAATCCCTTCTTCCTCCTGTTCCTGATGTCCTTTGGGCCAGATTAATCACACTATCGGTGAGTTGAGGTACTCTGTTGCCTCGACATATATGTTGGGGCTATTATCATGACCCTAGGTGTTTTAGGGAGTCACCTAGTAATCTAGCCATGTTTTGTGTTCCCGTGATGATTCTGGCCACCATTCTCGAAAGCATCCCGTGATGCCATTTAGTAGTAGGTATTCTATTCCTGGGTTCTTGAACCCGAGATTCACCCTACTTACCTCATGTTGATAGTGTTTGCTAGTTCCTTTAGGATATTAGTAACCTTTGCATTAGTCCTCGAGGTCCGTGGTAGTTCCTTCTTCCAAATACTACGAACCGCTTATGGCAGAAGTTCTTTGAACCAAAAGATCACAACCAGAGTGCTCTTGATGAGTTCTCCATTCTGCATTGTGAATCTGCCAGTCCTACCTTTCTGCATGGGTTGTCCGGAAGAAATGTTGAGCTTTGCTCGACATACTAATCTATGCATCCACAACTCAGAAAATTATATGTTCCTGAGTTGTTCCTCTTCAGTTGTATCCCGACCATCTCTATCAGTTGATAGCCAAGAGTATGTGTGCATTTGTGTTCATCGATGCCTTTATTCTTGTGGTCCGTCAAGCCATACTATTCCGGAATGACTAGGAGAAACAAACTCCAGTAGCTCATCCATATCTAGGATTGGGTCAAAGTAGTTGTATTCCACAGATCAAAATGATAATCCAGTTTTTGTTCTGTCCTACCTTGGGGTATTACCATCTTATATCAAGAATGTCATGAGAATTGCACCGACTCTTATGAATTCTTGATGCAGTGATACCTTTCGCCACCATCGTTCATTCCTCAGTCTCTGTGTTATTGTAACCTGAATACCGACAAGTGAATTGTGATGTGAGAAATTAATACTCCTAGCAACGATGTTGCTTAGTTGTAAATGGACACTTGTTTCATTCTTAGCGTGTTGGTTATTGAATCATCATTCTAAGATAGACTGTGCTACCTAGTCCTTATTTCTGGTGCACTCTTCGACCAATGAGTTAGGATTATTCAGTCCCTTGCTTATTTGATCATATCGTCTTGCTCTGAAAAGCAAGACTGTTCTCGAGCTTAGTAACATATCGGTGGTTCGTGATGTTCCGAAAATCTTCTCGGAAGTATTACCAGGTTGTCACCTGACCGCTATGTTGAGTTCGTGATCATGTTGGTTTTCCTCTAAACCACCCATTCTCCAAGAATCCGTGTTGGATATCCCTGAACCAGTTGGTTGACCTAGACAACAACTTGGAGAGCTGGAAGATAATGCTTTGCTTATCTTAGTTCATCTCTAAGGGATATCTTCTGTGTGTGTGTGTGTTGAAGAAAGATGATATCTCCATTGATTGGCCCTCGTGATCAGTTGTTGGATCTATTGCCTTGTCAAAACATTGACTTGAGTATGGGCTATTGTCAAGTCAAATTAGAACCAACGATGATCGTAATGTTGTCTTTCCCCTGGATGATCCCTCGAGCATACACCATTACATCTTTTGGTCTAACCAATACTATCACATTGTTCACATAATAGTGGAAGTCCAGTGATATGGAAATTCCGATGAGTTGCTATTGAGCCCATCAGCAGCATTTTGTCTCCCCCGTGATTCATGCTGAACATTATACTAGTGTTGGAAACTTTATAAGAATTGCCCTCATGTCCCGTTCATGAAGCATATGTCCGGTTGAAATATGCAACTTCCTCTAATTCATGTGCATCTGATGCAAGTTGCCGCCGTGGATTCGAGAAAGCTTGTTTTGCTTCCGTTGGAGTCATCCCAAGTTAGTCATGCATGTGCGAAGTATTCTATGGTTTGTTAGGCTCGCTACCTCCAGTCCAATGTGTCCCTCACACCAAGCCGACGATATGGATAGGAGGTAGCGAGCCTAACAAACCATAGAATACTTCGCACATGCATGACTAACTTGGGATGACTCCAAAGGAAGCAAAACAAGCTTTCTCGAATCCACGGCGGCAACTTGCATCAGATGCACATGAATTAGAGGAAGTTGCATATTTCAACCGGACATATGCTTCATGAACGGGACATGAGGGCAATTCTTATAAAGTTTCCAACACTAGTATAATGTTCAACATGAATCACTGGGGAGACAAAATGCTGCTGATGGGCTCAATAGCAACTCATCGGAATTTCCATATCACTGGACTTCCACTATTATGTGAACAATGTGATAGTATTGGTTAGACCAAAAGATGTAATGGTGTATGCTCGAGGGATCATCCAGGGGAAAGACAACATTACGATCATCGTTGGTTCTAATTTGACTTGACAATAGCCCATACTCAAGTCAATGTTTTGACAAGGCAATAGATCCAACAACTGATCACGAGGGCCAATCAATGGAGATATCATCTTTCTTCAACACACACACACACAGAAGATATCCCTTAGAGATGAACTAAGATAAGCAAAGCATTATCTTCCAGCTCTCCAAGTTGTTGTCTAGGTCAACCAACTGGTTCAGGGATATCCAACACGGATTCTTGGAGAATGGGTGGTTTAGAGGAAAACCAACATGATCACGAACTCAACATAGCGGTCAGGTGACAACCTGGTAATACTTCCGAGAAGATTTTCGGAACATCACGAACCACCGATATGTTACTAAGCTCGAGAACAGTCTTGCTTTTCAGAGCAAGACGATATGATCAAATAAGCAAGGGACTGAATAATCCTAACTCATTGGTCGAAGAGTGCACCAGAAATAAGGACTAGGTAGCACAGTCTATCTTAGAATGATGATTCAATAACCAACATGCTAAGAATGAAACAATTGTCCATTTACAACTAAGCAACATGGTTGCTAGAAGTATTAATTTCTCACATCACAATTCACTTGTCGGTATTCAGGTTACAATAACACAGAGACTGAGGAATGAATGATGGTGGCGAAAGGTATCACTGCATCAAGAATTCATAAGAGTTGGTGCAATTCTCATGACATTCTTGATATAAGATGGTAATACCCCAAGGTAGAACAGAACAAAAACTGGATTATCATTTTGATCTGTGGAATACAACTACTTTGACCCAATCCTATATATGGATGAGGTACTGGAGTTTGTTTCTCCTAGTCATTCCGGAATAGAATGGCTTGACGGACCACAAGAATAAAAGGCATCGATGACCACAAATGCACACACACTCTTGGCTATCAACTGATAGAGGATGGTCAGGATACAACTGAAGAGGAACAACTCAAGGAACATATAACTTTTTGAGTTGTGGATGCATAGATTAGTATGTCGAGCAAAACTCAACATTTCTTTCGGACAACCCATGCAGAAAGGTAGGACTGGCAGAACCGCAATGCAGAATGGAGAACTCATCAAGAGCACTCTGGTTGTGATCTTTTGGTTCAAAGAACTTCTGCCGTAAGGGGTTCATAGTATTTGGAAGAAGGAACTACCACGGACCTCGAGGATTAATGCAAAGGTTAATAATATCCTAAAGGAACGAGCAAACACTATCAACAGGAGGTAAGTAGGGTGAACTCGGGTTCAAGAACCCAGGAATAGAATACCTACTACTAAATGGCATCACGGGATGCTTTCGAGAATGGTGGCCAGAATCATCACGGGAACACAAAACATGGCTAGATTACTAGGTGACTCCCTAAAACACCTAGGGTCATGATAATAGCCCCAACATATATGTCGAGGCAACAGAGTACCTCAACTCACCGATAGTGTGATTACTCTGGCCCAAAAGGACATCGTAAACGGGAAGAAAGGATTGCAAATGCATCAGACTAGTTAGAGACCTGGGATGACTCGGACAGCATAACGGCTGTAAATGCTCAAGAAAATTTGAGACATCCTGCAAAATGGTGGCATAACCACTCAACATCACAATATCAAGGTTCTGAGGCCAGCTATGAACATATGGAAGTAGTAGGAATGGAACTAAGGCTTGAACTCAACAATCCTAGGCAACTACGGTTTTGTAACACGTCATCCTGAGAGATAGAAGAGAAGCCTAGTTCTTAACCCCGTAGAAAAGAAGAGTTTGACTCAAATCAGAAGGGCATAAGGTAAAGGAGTAAAAAGAGCCTTACGTTCCCTTCCACAATCAATTCCCTTATATAACTAAAGCATTTCTAGACTCACTTTGACCAGTATGGCTTGGTAATCCTACAGGCAGTCAGGCTCTGATACCAAAGCTGTCAGGACCCCGATTCCAAGTCACATCGATCTAGCCGGTAACACCTCATATCACTTTGCGGCCTCACGCACGGTATTCCCACGGGTGTCGCCTTACCATGGCCCGGGACTGTTTGCACCTTTTGGCTCACGTATATGATAGTGTCGTTAGCATCCATATGACAGAGAACCCGGGCCGACATGACTAGTCTTGAACCCAAAGTGGCACTAACTTACGGGAACAGGCATACATGAATCAACATCGAGCATGTCGGTCAGCAGCACGCGAATCCGGGCTGTAGCACCGGGCTAACAGGACTTCGGGAACCCGGGCTGTAGAAGGCTAGGCAGGACTCCAGATGTCACCGTGTGACATTTCCCCGAAGGGACAGACACAGGAACAAAGTGAATCACATGCCGGCCAGTCAAGTGTTCCGGAGCAGTAGTGCTGGGCTAGCAGGACTCCGGTGAACCGGGCTGTAGCGGCCTACTATGGCTCATAGAAGCACAAGACTACATTTCCCCATAAGAGAGGCTACCAAGGATAAACAACTAGGTTGTCGAATCCCACACATACCAATTATTTCAATCATACACACAATATGCTCAATATGTGCAATACAACATGGCATCACAACAAGACTCTACGACTCAAAGTATTTATTCATTAGGCTCCGAGGAGCGAGATATTACAAACATGGGTCTCATGACCCAACATACAGAGCATACAAGCAACAAGCACATGCGGAAGCTTAACTTGTCTGAGTACAGACAACTACAAATGAAGAAGGCTCAGAAGCCTGACTATCTACAAGACCCTCCCAAGGGTACAAGATCGTAGCTGAGGTAACAAGCTAAACGTCGAAGTCCAAGCGGAACTACTAGCGAGACTGAAGTCTCTCTGCAAAACATAAAATAAGCAAATGTGAGTACAAATGTACCCAGAAAGACTTACATCAGAACTATCTACATATGCATCGGTATCAACAAAGGGGTGGTGGAGTTAACTGCAGCAAGCCAGCTTTGACTCGGTGGCTAACCTGAACTACGACTGCAAGTAACTCTTTTGAGGTGGCGCACACGAGTCCACAAATTCACCATACCAATACACCACTATGGATCCGCTCTCGTCTCCCTGCGAGAACGCCATCCATAGCACTCACACTTATCTTGCGCATTTTAGAGTATCCACTTTCACTTGTCTATGAACTATGCAAGGGGTCCAAGTTTCCATATCCGAGGAATCCGGCTATTCGAATAGATAATGATAACCCTGCAGGGGTGTACTTCTTCACACATGCTTTAGCCACTTACCACCATGTACACATCATGTATCTTGGCAGCGTTCAAGCGGAAGCCTGGCGATGGAGTCGGCCACGACCTGACTAACCAACAAGTCTCTAGTCCAGGTTTATCGCCTATTCGGGTTCCATCCGCAAGGAGATCTGTAAGTGCATCTAGTGCCACCCCTAGTTGGTTTTGGAGTATTGACGACAAACCTAGTTGAGGGACTAATGTGTTTGTGAGAATTGCAGGATAACACAGGTAGAAGTCCCTCATTGATTTGGTTTTCCTACCAGAGATGACCCCTAAAAATGTATGAAGACATTGAAGTCAAAGGTGGTATATGAAGATATTCACATTGAAGACTATGACAAGAGAAGACACCACATGAAGCCTATGGAGCTCGAGGACTTAGATCTTTCATAGTTCTCTTTCTTCTGTGTTGAGTCATAGGAACCACCGTACTGTTAAGTGGGGTCCAAGAGAACCAGTCAGAATGACTGAAGTGATGCTTAAACAAAACCTATGTCTTCGAGTGAAGAATTTGAGAGCGAATCTTGTCCAGAGTCGGGCAAGTCAGCTTTTCTTGAAGCCCAAGTAAAGTTGCCGTGTGAGTTTGAAATCTGACCGTTGGAACACGTGTCAGTTCCTTAGTGACCCAGGGTCATTTCGGACAAATCAGGTCGGGTTGCCAAGTGGCTATAAATAGCCCACCCCCTACAACCATAAATGGTTGGCTGCTCAGATTCAGAGTATGGTCTTTGTCGTTTGAGAGCAACCCACCTCGAAGCCTTTGAGAGAGAATTCCTTGCGAGGATAAAGCCCTAACCACCCAGAGCCAAAGAGAATTAGGCATCGCTTAAGTCTTCTTGTCTGTGTGATCTGAAGACTTATTACACTTGAGGACTGTGCATCCTCCAGCCGGTTAGGCGTCGCGTTCTGAGCATCCAAGAGACATTGTGGATTGCCGGTGAATGAAGTCTGTGAAGGTTTGGGAGTCTACCTTGAAGACTTACCAGAGTGATTGGGCAAGGTCTGTGTGACCTTAGCTCAAGGGGAATACGGTGAGGACTGGGTGTCCTGAGCTGCGTGTTCAGGACTGGGTGTTCGGGACTGTGTGTCCTAAGGTTTAAATACCTAGCCGCCCTAACCAGACGTACAGTTGTCACAACAACTGGAACTGGTCCAACAAATCATTGTCTTTAGCGAGTCACTGGTTTCATCTTCCCTTCCCTTTACTTACTGTTACTCCTTGTGAAGTCATTATATGTTCGCACTATCTTTTGTCTTCACTGAGTGACTGCGTGTTCTGTGTGGCTTCACAATATCTTCCTACCCGATCCTTACTACATTGCTGCTATTAGTCATTGTGCTTTCACTCTATTGAATACTTGACTATGGCTTTCCTAGTGTAGTCTACCTTTCGCTGCAGGGTAATAGGTTTATTTCTATCGTTTGTCTTCATAACTTTCACGTTTTGAAGACTTTCATAAAAATCGCCTATTCACCCCCCTCTAGTCGATATAACGCACTTTCAATTGGTATCAGAGCAAGGTGCTCCCTTGTTCTGTGTGATTCGGTTTAACCACCTGGAGTTTTAGCTATGTCGACTGTAGGGATAATTAAAGTCTCCGTTGTGTGCCCCATCTTTGATGGAACTGAATATCCCTACTGGAAGAATAAGATGCGCATGCATCTTGAAGCCATTGACGTCGACCTATGGTATGTCATCAAGAACGGCGTTCCCAAGGCTGGAGAAGGTGTCACTGCTGCTGATGTCAAGAAGTTCGTTCAACTGGACTCTACTGCCAAGAATATCATCTATGGTCATCTGACCAAAGGACAGTATGGCCGTGTGAGTGCTTTGGAAACATCTAAGCTGGTCTGGGACTGGCTCTCCAAGGTCAATGAAGGCGTCTCAACCCAGAGAGATCAGAGAATCAGTGTCCTTCGCAACCTCTTCAACCGCTTCAAGCGAAATGACAATGAGAATGTCCAGCTCACATTTGACCGACTCACTGACATCACAAATGAGCTTCAAGCCCTCGGTGCTACTGAGATCACCAAACATGAAGTCATCAAGACACTACTGAGATCACTTGATAGTTCGTTTGACACCCTAGCCCTGATGATTCAAGAACGTCCTGATTTCAAGACACTCGACCCGTCTGACATACTTGAGAGGCTCAACACACATGAGTTTCAGCTTTCTGAGAAAAGAGATATCTACGGTCCAAACTATGGGCGAACTCGTGCCTTGAAGGCAAAAGCTGTCTCCTCATCTGAAGAAGAATCTGACAGCAGTTCGGATGAT
>NC_053026.1:188351938-188366950 GCF_003073215.2 Triticum urartu | reverse complement strand
AAAAAAAGGAGAGATTGGGCTAACAGGACTCCGGTGAACTGGGCTGTAGCAGGCTAGGCAGGACTCCGGATGTCACCGCGTGACATTTCCCCGAAGGGACAGACACAGGAACAAAGTGAATCACATGTCGACCAGTCAAATGTTCCGGAGCAGTAGTGCTGGGCTAGCAGGACTCTGGTGAATCGGGCTGTAGTGGACTACTATGGCTCATTGAAGCACAAGACTACATTTCCGCATAAGAGAGGCTACTAAGGATAAACAACTAGGTTGTCGGATCCCACACATACCAAGCATTTCAATCATACACACAATATGCTCAATATGTGCAATACAACATGGCATCACAACAAGACTCTACGACTCAGAGTATTTATTCATTAGCCTCCGAGGAGCGAGATATTACAAACATAGGTCTCATGACCCAACATTCAAAGCATACAAGTCAAAGCACACGCGGAAGCTTAACATGTCTAAGTACAGACATCTACAAATGAAAAAGGCTGAGAAGCCTGACTATCTACAAGATCCTGCGGAGGGCACAAGATCGTAGCTGAGGTAACAAGCTAAACATCGAAGTCCACGGGGAACTACTAGCGAGACTGAAGTCTCACTGCAAAACATAAAATAAGCAAACATGAGTACAAATGTACCCAGGAAGACTTACATCAAAACTAGCTACATATGCATCAGTATCGACAAAGGGGGTGGCGGAGTTTAACTGCAGCAAGCCAGCTTTGACTCGGTGGCTATCCTGAACTACGACTGCAAGTAACTCTTTTGAGGTGGCGCACACGAGTCCACATATTCACCATATCAATACACCACTATGGATCCGCTCCCGTCTTCCTACGAGAACGCCATCCATAGCACTCACGCTTATCTTGCGCATTTTAGAGTATCCACTTTCACTTGTCTATGAACTATGCAAGGGGTCCAAGTTTCCATATCTGAGGAATCCGGCTATTCGAATAGATAATGATAACCCTGCAGGGGTGTACTTCTTCACACACGCTCTTGCCACTTATCACCCGGTACACGTCATGTACCTCGGCAACCTTCAAGCGGAAGCCGGGCGAGGGAGTCGGCCATGACCTGACTAACCAACAAGTCTCTAGTCCAGGTTTATCGCCTATTTGGGTTCCATCCGCAAGGAGATCCGGCCGGGGTGTCGCTCACGGCCCCAAACAATGTGTGCAGGGTTCCCAAGCCCACCATCCGGGTGCCACTTAGTACACCATGCCACTGTGCCTAGTCTGTCCCAAGCCCACCTGTACCGGGTGCCACTTGGTAGACTACTAACACTACCTACAAACACCAGAAACTAGTTGCAACTCCTGGACAGAGATCGAGTTGATTAATAAGCCGAGAGGGGCCGAGTTACCGGAACCCAATGTGTGGTAGTAACTGTTCATGGATCACAAACACAGAACTCAGTTCCTGAGAACGGCTGCAATGAGACAACCCACCATGTACTCCTACATGGCCTCTCACCGCTACCTTTACCAAATCGTGTTCACACACTTAGCTCTCAACGGTAGGACATGTTCACCACGTTCCAATTCATTCCCGATGAATCAGACCTGACTCAACTCTAAGCGGTAGCAGGCATGACAACAAGCATGAATGAGTAGGCACATCAGGGCTCAAACAACTCCTACTCATGCTAGTGGGTTTCATCTATTTACTGTGGCAATGACAGGTCATGCAAAGGAAAGGGGTTCAACTATCGCAACACGTAACAGTTGAATCGCTGTTGTCCTAATGCAGTAAAAGAGAGCAGGAGCGAGAGAGTGGGATTGTATTGGAATGAACAAGGGGGTTTTGCTTGCCTGTCACTTCTGAACATAGTATAGCTCTTCATCGGTGTCATCGATCACATCGTCGAAACCACGTCTACTAAGAGGGGACAAACACCGGCAAACAAGGAGGAAACACAATCAAGTCAATGCAACAATATGATGTATGATCATGACATGGAAACATGCTGGTGTTTGGGCTAATGCAACAGAAAGTAATTTTAATTGAAGTGGAATTCAAAACTACATCAAATTCCAACTCCAAACCTATTATGAAATTTTCCCTAATCATGTTTCATCCTAAACAGTGAGGTTAACTTGCTCAAATATGCATGAAAATGGTACAGATGGATTCCTTGAATTTTTCTGATAATTTTTCATATATAATTTGTTTGATTTGGAGTTACGGTTGAATTACTATGAATTTTTGAAGTTTGGGGTATTTTCTGAAATTTATAAATCATTTCCAATTTATTTTAATTCCAGAAAAAGATTTATGATGTCAGAGTGACAACAGCACCACATTAGCAAGTCAACTGGTCAGTCCAGGTCAAACCTGACCAGCGGGACCCGCTGGTCAGTGACCCGGTGCCAGTTTGTCTCACAGACAGGTGGGGCCAGGTCAATGGTGATGTCAGCCGGTCAACTGACGTGTGGGGTCCATTGTGTTTAGGTTAGAACTAATCAGAAACTAAACTATTGTTAATTAAGGGCGTGGGGCCCATATGTAAGTGGGTCAGTGGGTTAATTTGCGGCGTCACTAGCGTTTAGTGATGGTGCCATGTAAGAACCGCCGACGGTTAGACGACGGTGAAGAACCAGAGCGGTGGTGGCTCGCCGGAGTGGCGCTAGGGGTAGCGGCGTGGTGCGCTGTGGGCACTGGGGAGGAGCTCTTGCTCGTCCGCATCTAAAGGACCGGACGAGAGGCTGCGGGGTGGCCAGGAGCCTGGAGGGGGTTAGCGAGCGAGCTGATGGGCGCGTTGGGCTCCTGGGAGCTCCCTAAGCATGCCTGCGTGCTCGGGTTAGCCAGGCGGATCTGCTACCGGCGGTGATGATGGACGCAGCGCCGGCGAGCTTTGGTGACGGTGGGGAATGGCACTACGGCATGGGGGCGAGCAAATGGAGAGAGGGGAGATGCGGCGGAGCTCACAGCGCATCCGATGGCGTCGTCAGTGAGGTGGAGGACAGTTGGGTTGCTGCGAATCGACGAGGATGGCTGTTGGTGCGGAGGACGATGACGGCGCCGATGGCGGCCATGTTGTGCTCCTCTGGTTGCTGTCGACGATGGGGACACGTATGAGGTCGGCGCAGAGCTCCCGGGCATGGTAGCGTGACAAGGGGATGGTGATGGCCACGCGAGCGGCAGCGGGGGCCGGCGGGCCTCTCAGGGGTACGGGGGGAGCAGGGGCTGGGGGGGGGGGAGAGGCACTAGAGAGATGGGGGGAGTGAGGGAGTGAGCCAAGGTGCTGTGTGGCGTCTCTGAGGCGCCAGGGAGGCCAGCAGGGAGGAAGGAGGTGGCCACGGGTGGCTGTGCGCGCCGCACGCAGCTGCTTCTCCTCCTGGCAGGAGGAAGAAGACATCGCTGCCCTTGGTGGGCTGGGCCTCCAAGTGGGCTGCTGCTACAGGTAGGTCGCCAGGTAGTCCTTCTCTCTCTCTCTCTCTCTCTCTCTTATTTTTGTTTCTGTTTTCTATTTATGTTATTTTGTTTTGATTTAGTTTATAACCCAAATCATTTTAATAAATCCTGAAAATAATTGTGGGCATTAAATGAATTATTACAGAGGCCCTTAACTATTTTCAGAATTATTGGAGCATTTAAAAATATTAATAGTATTTAAATGCCCCAATTCAAATACAATATGAGTTATTCAAAAATCCAGAATGGCCTAAAAATATGTGCATCATTTTTGGCAGAGGTTTTCACCTTTATAAAAAATAATGAACTTTTCTAAAGGGCATTCTGGGTTCATTGAAAATATTTTTATTTTGATCCTAATTGCATTTCATTTAGTGCTAGGGCTTGTCATCCCCATTTCAAATTTCAAACAAATATAGACATGATGCTTGGATGCTTATGAAACAAATTGCAATCAAATTCTAGGGCTGTGACAACTCGCCCCTGTCGGTGTCAAAACCGGCGAATCTCGGGTAGGGGGTCCCGAACTGTGCGTCTAGGCCAGATGGTAACAGGAGGCAAGGGACACAAAGTTTTACCCAGGTGCGGGCCCTCTCGATGGAGGTAAAACCCTACGTCCTGCTTGATTAATATTGATGATATGGGTAGTACAAGAGTAGATCTACCATGATATCGGAGAGGCTAAACCCTAGAAGCTAGCCTATGGTATGATTGTTTTTGTATATGTTGTCCTACGGACTAAAACCCTCCGGTTTATATAGACACCGGAGAGGGTTCGGGTTACACAAAGTCGGTTACAATGGTAGGAGATCTACATATCCGTATCGCCAAGCTTGCCTTCCACGCCAAGGAAAGTCCCTTCCGGACACGGGACGAAGTCTTCAATCTTGTATCTTCATAGTCCAGGAGTCCGACTGAAGGTATAGTCCGGCTATCCGAACACCCCCTAATCCAGGACTCCCTCAGTAGCCCCTGAACCAGGCTTCAGTGACGACGAGTCCGACGCGCAGATTGTCATCGGCATTGCAAGGCGGGTTCCTCCTCCAAGTACTTTATAGAAGATTTTGAACACAAAGATAGGGTCCGGCTCTGCAAAATAAGTTTCCACATATTGCCATAGAGAGAATAATATTTACATAAATCTTATCTGCTGACGTATTCCGTAGTGTGACACACCACGGCCAAGCCTTTATCCGAGTCGTTTCATTATCCCACCTCAGCGCGTCATGCAAGGCGGTTTCCTTGGCACGTCTTGTTAAAGCAGAGATCGTGTCCCCTTATTCCGGGATCCTCATCAATACGGGCGTGGGTAACCCAACCGCGCCATTGATTACAGCGCTTGGAGATAAGCGAGTTTTACCAGGCTGGTGGGGACACGTAGTTGCGTCCACCCATATAAGGGGATAAGGATCCACCTTTTCACCTATGCCTTCTTCCTCCCTTGCTTATCCATTCTCGCGCACTCAAGCTCCAGCGCCCAAGTCCGCACTCCCCACCTCAACCTTCTCCAGCCATGACCGGAGCAGGAGGCAAGTGGATGGTCTCCTCCGTCACGGAGGGGCACATCAAAAAACTGAGGAAGGCTAGATACTTGTCTAACGACATCGCGTACCGGCTTCCCGAAAAGGGGCAGCTCATCCCCACACCTAGGCCCCATGAGAGGGTGGTGTTCCTCCCTCATTTCCTCCGCGGACTGGGCTTCCCTCTTCACCCATTTGTCCGCGGGCTCATGTTCTACTATGGCCTGGATTTCCATGATCTGGCCCCGAACTTTGTCCTCAACATCTCGGCGTTTATCGTCGTGTGTGAGGCTTTCCTCCGCATCCGCCCCCATTTCGGCCTATGGCTTAAGACTTTCAATGTCAAGCCGAAGGTGGTGCGCGGCAACCAGGCGGAGTGCAGAGGCGCCATGGTGGGCAAGATACCCAACGTCTTATGGCTCGAGAGCTCCTTTGTGGAGACCCTGAAGGGGTGGCAATCGAGGTGGTTTTACATCACCGAGCCGCGCGACCCCGAATGGGTCGCAGCCCCCGAGTTTCGATCCGGACCCCCTACGCGGCTCACCTCCTGGAAGGAGACGGGCCTGTCGTGGGGTAAAAAAGGAGAGCTGACCGGACTCCAAACACTGTCCAAACCCTGGTGGACAAGAAGCTCAAACTTGTCAACGTAGTCCAGGTTATGCTCATCCGCCTGATCCTCCCGTGTCAACAACGGGCTTTCAACCTATGGGAGTTCGACCCGGCGCGACACCGAACTCTGAGCAGGCTCTTCGACATGACGTACGAAGATGCCTGGAAGGTGCTTTTGAAGGGCGCCGAGGCCCCCGCATCCGCTACCGAGGATCGCGGATTCAGTACACAGCGTCACGCTCATGCGGTAAGCTGTTTTTTCCTTTTACAGGGTATCAGTTTTTCATAGTTTGACTCCATGCGGGATCTAAGCTCCCTTACCTTTGACAGGATTGGCAGGAGACGTCCGAACAGATCAACTGTCCGGCTCCTTTGCCCGAAGGCCCAGCGGACGCTCGCTTGGCGAAGCTGCTGGTTCCGGCACCCTATGTGGTGCCGGAGAAGAAGGTCGCGAAAAAGGCCACGGGGACTCGAAAGAGTGCCCGATGCCAGGAGGTGTCGGATCCATCATCCGACGGTTCCGAGGCGCATTCCTCCCGTGAAGACGAGGAGGAAGAAGAAGAGACCTCTCCCCCTCCAGCGGGAGGAGAGAAGAAAAGGAAGGCTGCCCCAGCTGGGGAGGCCGAAGGGTCCAAGAAGGGGAAAACCCTTCCTCCGGACTACTCCACCGACGCCGACGACGGCAGAGAGGAGTGGCCGCCCAGGGCCAAGCCCCTGGCTAAATCGTAAGTATCTGGATGCCAGAGTAATTCATAGTATTCGTTTATTGCACATCTTTCCCTTATGTCGAATATGTTTATGCAGCCCACCCAAAGACCGTCTCGACGCGTCGTCGAGCGGCTCACTGGACTCGTCGGATGTGAACTCGCTTCCGACGGCTTCCCCCCCGCCCTACGGACGACACCGAAGTGTTGTCCCAATAGGTTCCAAGCCGACAGGAGGTGGTCCTGGAGGCGCCGCAAGGCGACCTCCCGGACTCCAGGAGTAGAGGGGATGAAACCCCCCAGGGTTCCAAGTCTGGCTCTAGGCCGGACACCGCTCCGGAACCTTCAAAGGTTCCAGAGTCCGGCGGGGGACCTCCTTCCAAGAGGAGCAAGCCCACCGTGCCAATGACTCCCGTCCAACCGGAGGCGCCGGACAATCTGTTGGAGGCGCTCCAAGGCGCCTCCATCGACGAGGAGCACCGCACCATTATGAGTGTGGTGGTCCAGAAGGTTCAGTCCACCAAGAGCGGACTGACTGAAGCTTGTACTAGCCTTTTAACAGGCTTTGAGGTAAGTAAAAAATGTGTAAATAATATTACCGCATAGACAGTAGCCCCTGATGCTCTGTTTGGCGTTCGGGAAGAAAACTCGAATAGAGGATCAAATAAAATTCGCAGGAGTCTAACAAAAAGGAGTCAATATGCGTATGCAGGCTTCTCTACTTGCGTCCACCGCACTGACTGCGGAAGTGGACACGCTAAAGCAGAACCTCGAGCGGTCCGAGCAAGAGCTCGGGCGTGCCAAGAAGCGGCTCGAGGACAATGAAGGTAATCAATACCTTGTTTAAAAATATATATATATAAAAAGGTGCAATTGCAAAAAATGACAGGATTATCGTGGCTATTGTAGGGGCCATGTCTGAGGTGGCGACCCTTAAGCAAGCACTGGTCGAGGCCGAGAAGAGGGCGGCCACAGAGCGCACCGAGCGGGAGAAGTACGAGGCCCAAGTTGGCAAGGTGCAACAAGAGCTCCAGGTTCTCATGAAAAAACATGAGAGTTTGGAGCTTGACTCAAAGACGCGAGCGTCCGAGCTCGCGGCAGCTATTGAAAATGCCAAGTCTGCCAAGGCCGAATCGCAGAAGACCCTCCAGGAGTTGGATGAGGTGAAGAAGATAGCGGCGGGTAAAGCATTCTTTATGCAAAGCAAACACATAAACATGAGTTACTTGTTACTTACCCGAATCCGGAGCTCTCCAGGGGCGTTCGTAGATCTTCCCCGGAGTGTGTCCGATGCTGCCGCATTCTATCGAGCCGAGGAGGGCAGCTCGACAGAGAAGGTGTTCTGGTCTCAGTATGCTGAGGCCGGACACCCCGTGCCCCTGAGCGACCAGCTGAAGCAACTGGTCGAGCTCCACAAGGCGGCCGAACAGGCCATGAAGGGCCTCATAGTTCAGCTGTGGCCTGGAGAGGCTCTGCCTGGGAGCTATTTCAGGCTGGTGCAGCGGCTGGTGGGGGCCTAGTCGAGGCTCGAAGTCATCAAGCGCTCCGTCTGCATTGAAGGTGCCCGTAGGGCCCTTGCCCGTGCTAAGGTGCACTGGGGCAAGCTGGATGCTGAGAAGCTTGTGAAGGACGGGCCACCACAGGGGAAAGAGCATCGCAAGCGAGAATTATTATAAGGATGTTCTGAAGGGTGCCTGCCTTGTGGCGGATGAATGTTCTAGGGATGTAATTTTTGAGTGAAACTTGCTCGTTTTGTCCTGTGCGCTGAAAACTTGTTCATATGCGCTAAGCAATGCTGTTGGAATTTAAAATATTACCTTCTGTGCGGCTGTTTATCAATTCTGAGAGATGGCGTCGTCGGCTTCTGCCCCCGTGCCGCTAGTGCTGGGGTGTTCGGGGATAAACCTGAGCGCTCTTTTTCCCATGTTTGGGTCCTTCGAGGGAGGCGCTCAGCCCAACGAACAAGGCAATCGGACTATAATGTGAACACTCTCACTTAGCCATAGAATTCTATAATTTTAAATTTCGGCGAAGCCCCTGGTATTCGGAAGACCGAGTTCGGGGCGCTATCACGCCTTGGCCGGACAGAGCCGGCTCCTCGCTCTAAGCGGCATAAGTCGTTAGGGACTCGAAAAAACCTCTCGAACAGCGACCAGCTCTCGCTTCATCATGACAGTCAGTTTTAGCTTTCTCCACTGAGGTGCTTGACCAGCTCAACTGGGGCACAATCGCAGTGGTTCTCCTAGTGCTACCTTAGCCGATATAGCGGAACGTAAGGCACCAAAACATAGGAGCCGGGCAAACCCAACTATTGACCCAAGACATGATTGGAGCCGATGCATATAATGCTATAAGTTCGGGGTGCCGCACTTGTAAAGTGTTCGGACTTCTCACACCGTATTGAGGGGTACTAGCCCCTGGCGTATTTTGGCCGTACCAAAGTGTACGGGTGCAACATGTCGTTAAGGAACATATATATATATATATAATAAAAGAGTGATGTGCTAAGGAGAAAGTATGCATTGTGTTTGTTAAATGAGGGTGGTCACAGCAGGGGGAAGAATAGGCATATTTGGAGCTTTTGACGGTCAGTGTGCGGGCAAAAGGTTTGCGAACGTTATTGTTACATGTCGTTTCTATGGGTGGAGGGGCTTACAGATTAGTATGTTCGATATGGTATTACTTGGGGGGTTGTTTGGAGTCGTCTGCTCATGCGAATATTTATGAGTAACTGGGAGTTCACTGGGAGTCTCCGTTGTCTATGGTGGCTTGTTTGTTTTCCCTTGGTGTTTGGATCGTTTTGTGCGTTGTAAATCTCGACTCGTTCTTAGACAGGTTTCCGAAGAATGGGAAGATCTGAGATAAGTAAGAGAGACATTAAAAATCGGCTGTGTCTTGGCTGCGTGCTTTACGAGCCGTGCTTAGGTGGTCGGCATTGCGTTTTGGGTGGGGACGCGTCTGCCCCCTCGCCTTTCTTTGACCATTCGGTATTTTCTAGAGCGTCTCAGATTATGTATGCGCAGTAATAGAGCGTCACTTGTTCTACTTTTTGCGTGGGTTGAGTGTTGGGATTTTCCGGCTCGGGTGTTGGGGTGCGCTGGAGTTGCTAGCACTACGTCGGATATGCAGGCGGTCTTGTTTGTAGTTAGTATTTTTGGTTCCGGTTGGCGTGGCTTTGATGGGTGTCAGTTTCTGGGGGGTTGTGGCGTGTCGGGGTTGGCTCGAGGTGTCGTCGGGTCACATCGATCTTTTCGGTGTGTATTCTGGAATAGCCTGGACGGTCTTCCGTAGGGGGGATTGCCTGGAGGAAGTCTTGTACCGTTTGTTGTAAGAGTTGTTGGGTGAGGTAAGCTCCAGATGCTGGCGCTCGGCAGAGGGAGTCGTGCAGGTGTTTGGCGATTGCAGGTATGTTAGGTGAGATAACCTCCGAGATACTGGGGCTGGTTTGAGTTAGTATTGCCATAACTCGTATAACAGATGCTTTTCGAAGGTTGAGGTAAATGATTTCCGAAGGTTTCTTGGTTATGTGTTGAAGGATGGATACAGCTGGATGTAGGATTTGCTAGCTTTGGGTGAGATATTATGCTTCCCCTGTATCCCCAACACCTGATTGCATAACCGGGAAAGGTTCGGGAGTTTCATAGGTGGGAATTCATGTAGCTCTAGTATTTCTTCCGTGAATATTTGGTTTTGATTGGGTAATCCTCACCAAGTATTTGTTCTTGTCCGTACCTTGTTGTTTTATTCTTCTACCTCTATCTAAGTGGCTTCTCAATTTATGGAATGTGACCATTTCAATTGGAATGCATTCGTTCATTTTGTTCGGATGTGAAGACTTATGTTGCAATTTCAATCCGTTTGATTAGCTTGAATATATGTCTGTCAGATGCTAATGATGTCACCCTCTTCAGGATGGCTCTTGCTAAGGGCAACAATCAGAGATCTAGGATCCGCAAACATCACTTCGGGGCCTTGGAGTTGTGCGGCGCTGAAATAGCGGTTTGCGAAGCAGGAGTCGGATATGCTCGGCCGTGGATCAGCACACAGGAGGATGAGGATGGTGCTAGGGGGAGATTAGATCCAATGCGCTTCAGAAAGTTATGTCGAGACAGATCGAAGACATTCAAGTGTGATAGAGCTGTAATATTGTTTGGTTCTCTACATAACACACTGAGTAGAACATTTAACAACTGGTGTGAGGCTCAGAGCATGTGATAGGTCGTGGAGTTCTTTAAAGGTGTCGATGTTTTGGTGGGGGTAGAGTGCAGTCTGAGGGGATTGATCATGCCATGCTGAGTATCTTAGTGTGAATAAGCTGGTATAATTAGAGAGGTTGACGGTGGCTGATGGTTTGCAGCAATACAGATTAGGAGGAGGGTGTTATCCTGGGACTGGATTCGTCATCTTAAGCTCATCAATTTGAGAGTGTTGTTGATTGAGTGGTGTAGCTTCCCGAATGACAGCAGCTTGTTGTTTACCAGTATATTCTGTTCGAGGTCGCTGTTGCTGAGCAAGGCATCCTCGGAAAGAGTGATTTATGAGGGGGTGGCTAGGATAGATTCATAGTTGATTTGTGAGCTTAAGAAGTGATGAGTTCTAATATGGATGAAAGCAGAGATGGAATTAGTGCGATGTAAGGGTATAGAGATGAACTTTTCTATCTGGTAAGCAGGTTCAGTGCTACGCCGATGTAAGGACTCTAGTGAGATGAAATCCGTCAATAATTGGGTCTAGAACCAATGCGAGCAATGAGTGGATGCTAGTGGGATGGTCCCTTCGATCAAAGGTGATCGGGCAGGAGGACCATGGGTTGAACTTTGGGGCGACTGGCTCTACCGCGTATACGTCCCTTAACGCGCGCTTCCGCTCCCTTCTTGGGGACGTGGGTTGCGTATATCATGTTCACCGTCCGCACTTGTGGGGAAAACCCTTCTATCCACTGTTGTTCGGCGGCCGGGGCTCTTCGTCGTCATCGCTATGCAGCCCTTGTCTTTGTTTTCGGCATTTAACTTGCCTGCCTGCTTGAACACCCAACAATCCCTGTTGGTGTGATTGGCCGGCTTTTCGGGGGTGCCATGTATCTGGCACAAGCGGTCGAGTATTCGGTCCAAACTGGATGCCCCCTAGGATTCCTTTTGAATGGCTTTTTCCGCTGACCGGATTTAGAGCCTCTGAATCCGGCATTAACTGCCGTATCCTCAGCATTGTCGCCGTTAATGCGGCGCTTCTGCTTGTTGCGACGCGACCTGCCACTACTGTCCCTGGTATCCGAATTACCAGGGTTCTTGGTCATATTGTTGCTACGAGCAAGCCAGCTGTCTTCTCCCGCGCAAAAGCGGGTCATGAGTGTCGTGAGTGCTGCCATAGATTTCGGCTTTTCCTGTCCAAGGTGCCGGGCAAGCCACTCGTCACGGATATTGTGTTTGAAGGCTGCTAAGGGCTCAGCGTCCGGACAGTCAACTATTTGATTTTTCTTTGTTAGGAACCGTGTCCAGAATTGCCTGGCCGATTCCTCTGGCTGCTGAATTGCGTGGCTTAGGTCATCAGCGTTTGGTGGTCGCACATAAGTGCCCTGGAAATTGTCGAGGAATGCGGCTTCCAGGTCCTCCCAACAACCGATTGATCCTGCTGGCAAGTTGTTAAGCCAATGCCGAGCTGGTCCTTTAAGCTTGAGTGGGAGGTATTTGATGGCGTGGAGATCATCGCCGCGGTCCATGTGGATATGAAGGAGATAATCCTCGATCCATACCGCAGGATCTGTTGTGCCATCATATGATTCGATGTTTATGGGTTTGAAACCCTCGGGGATTTGATGATCCATTACTTCGTCTGTGAAGCATAGTGGGTGTGCGGCGCCTCTGTACTGGGCTATATCACGACGTAGCTCCAATGAGCTTTGTCTACTGTGTTCGGCCCTACCGGATTTGTGTCCGGCGTGACGGTTATCGTCTCGAGTCGTGGGGCGCCCGATCCGTAGATCGATCTTGTTTGCCTTGCCTTGTCCTCCAACATATCTCGCAGGTCTGGCGCATTTTCCCGTGCCTTGGTACGGGTGCGGCTTGAGTGGAGGGCCGAGAGGCTCTCTGTCGCGGCCACGAGGTGGCCGGTCGGCCGTATCAAGTGCTGTGATGTAGGTTTAAGTGCTTCCTCCTCTAATCGGGGTAGCAACCTGCGCTTTGGGTAGCTCTTGGAGGGGCGTTCGAGTTTATGCTCTTCGCCGCAAGGACTTCAGTCCATCTGTCGACTAGCAAATCTTGATCAGCTCTAAGCTGTTGCTGTTTTTTCTTGAGGCTTCTTGCCGTGGCCATAAGCCTGCGTTGAAAACGCTCTTGCTCGACGGGATCCTCTGGCACGACGAATTCGTCGTCGTCGAGGCTTGCCTCGTCTTCGGAGGGAGGCATATAATTATCGTCCTCGACCTCTCTGTCTGCCGCTCTCTCATGAGGGCTGGTTTCTCCATCCTCCTGTGCTGAATCTTGCTGGAGGGGGTTTTCTTCGGCACTTTCTCGGAGTATTATTATCTCCCGTGCTGGAATCACCGTATTTGCTTTTGGCGGGATTTTGAGCGGCGCCGCTGACGCCGGCGCTTAGGCTGTTTCTTGGAGGGGTCATCCTCCGCTGTTCCATCGCCATCTCCTTCTTTTGGGGTGTCCACCATGTATATGTCATACGATGAGGTGGCTTTCCAGGGCCTAATAGGCGCTGGTTCTTCATCGTCTCCTGCATCGGTGTCCATACCGTCGATGTCTTCGAGTCGAAGTCGAGCATGTCGGTTAATATCGTCGACAGTGGCTACAAAGTGGGTGGTGGGTGGGCTTTGAATTTCTTCATCGTCCGTATCCCAACCTTGCTGACCGTAGTCCGGCCAGGGCTCTCCTGATAAAGAGAGAGACTTTAGTGTCTTCAGAATATCGCCGAAAGGCGAGTGCTGAAAGATGTCCGCGGCAGTAAACTCCATGATCGGCGCCCAATCGGATTCGATCGGCAGGGGCGGAGGGTTCGGAGTCCGGAGAGGAGTCCGGCTCCTTGGAGTCACGAGTCTCGCGGAGTGCGGGGCTGGTGTTCGGCTGATCGCCGTTGGGATCGCAGCCCCCGAGGCGGCGTCCAACCACCCATCCTCGATCGGCGCAGTTGGCTCCGAATTAAGGGTCGAAGCCGATGCGGGTGCGGCCTCCAGGGCACTGTTCGGCGGCAGAGCTAGATCATGCTCGTCGTGACAGTGCGGCGCGCTCGGCAGTGGCTCGAATCCGTCGAAGATCAAGTCCCCGCGGATGTCAGCCGTGTAGTTTAAAGCTTCCAAATCTGACCTGACGGCCAGGGGCATAGCTTTCGATCTGCTCCAGATGGCCAAGTGAATTGGCCCGCAGTGCGAAGCCGCCGAAGACGAAGATCTGTCCGGGGAGGAAGGTCTCACCCTGGACTGCATCGCTATTGATGATCGTAGGAGCCATCGAGCCTGACGGCGACGACACAGAGGAACTCTCAATGAAAGCACCAATGTCGGTGTCAAAACCGGCGGATCTCGGGTAGGGGGTCCCGAACTGTGCGTCTAGGCCGGATGGTAACAGGAGGAAAGGGACACGAAGTTTTACCCAGGTTCGGGCCCTCTTGATGGAGGTAAAACCCTACGTCCTGCTTGATTAATATTGATGATATGGGTAGTACAAGAGTAGATCTACCACGAGATCGGAGAGGCTAAACCCTAGAAGCTAGCCTATGGTATGATTGTTGTTCTGTATGTTGTCCTACGGACTAAAACCCTCCGGTTTATATAGACACCGGAGAGGGTTAGGGTTACAACAAGTCGGTTACAATGGTAGGAGATCTTAATATCCGTATCGCCAAGCTTGCCTTCCACGCCAAGGAAAGTCCCATCCGGACACGGGAGGAAGTCTTCAATCTTGTATCTTCATAGTCCTGGAGCCCGGCTGAAGGTATAGTCCGGCTATCGAACACCCCCTAATCCAGGACTCCTACCTTCAATCATTGTTGTGTATATTGTCTCTACGGACAAATTCAAGACGTGAGGTAAGAAGACAGAGGGGATACAAATCTAACACGACCTTCATGATCTGACTGTCCTCCTCGAAGATGTTGATTCATTGCTCCAATAGATCTTGATCCAACACGATGACGACAAAAAGATATTCTATAGAAAACGATCTTCTCGAAGATCGAGCAATTCACGATCAACTCACGGGATGAGACATAGTAACTCTCTCGAGTTTAGACACAAACATACATCAAGAGGGATGGAAGACACAGATGGCGAAGGTTAGATTTGGTAGGAAACAACTCCACGCTTAATAGAATGGTGGATGTGTTTCAACGTAGCAAGGACTGAATTGCCATGATTCCATAATGGGACACCCTAGAAGAGGTGACTCATAGAACTATTCCCTTAAGTGGCAAAAAGAATTACTTTTGATAGAAAGATCATTGAAACTCTTTATATTAGCCTAAGGCAATCACAATCGATCATTTGAAGGAGTTCAAAAGAATGACATACTTGGACTAGAAAGGATTATGTGGACTCCCTTGTTGAAGACATCGCAATGGATGATTTTGCTTATCATCGGAAATGGATGGGACCCATGGTAAGTCCACTTTTGAAGATGATCCTGGACAACAACTACTGAGGTGCAAGCTGGGAACAAAATGCAAATGTTGGGAATGTTCCAACCATCATATCTGCCTGAGATTCAGATCTGGTTGGTGTCAAGATATTCCAGACTCATCAAGTCTAG